>NW_026526843.1:110832341-110869289 GCF_024362965.1 Panthera pardus | reverse complement strand
ACCTTCCGCCTTGGATGCTAAAGTCCTTGAAGCAGACTGTGGCCACTGTGGCAGCGATGGCTCCTGTCCTCTATCTCGTGCTGTCCTTCTCCGTCTCTCTCGTCCTGTCTGCTTTCTTACTCTTCCCAGACCTGGGACCTGTGGTGAGTCTTTGCTTCCATTTCCTGTCCTGACACAGTAAATGACCAGGTTCTGTGGGGCAGCTAATGGCCCTTTCCAACCACGAGGCTTTGCCCTGGGCTGGTTGCAGCATCTGCCTAGGTCAGGACTGAAGTAAGTGAGCCAGCAAGGCACGTAATAAGATCGCTGTCTTCCCCACTGCTACTATGGTGAGTAGCCATGGAATCTGATTCTAGCAGCATCTTTATCTCCCCACTAAGCCTCAGGGTTCATCATCTAAAAAGCACTGGCTGTTAGCACAGTAGCAAATCTGTTACCATAGAGAGGAGCTGTCTCTTTAAAGCCAAGTAGAGGATGGAGGCTAAGATCCTGGGCTTCCCAGTTAAAAGGCCTTCTGGCCCTGGAAGAATTGCTGGCTCACTGCCGTTCGTGTTGATAAACAATTTCAGTCAGTACGTAAAAGGCGTTTACCGTTGGGGCGCCTGGATGGCTCAGTCGGTTAAGCCTCTGACTCTTGATTTCCGCTTAGCTCATGATCTCAGGGTTCGTGAGTTCCAGCCCCACATCAGGCTCTACACTGACAGCTCAGAGCCTGCTTGGGATTCTCTCTCTCTTCTCTCGCTGCCCCACCCCCCCCCCCCCCCCCCCCCGCCCCGTGCTGCCTCTGTCTCTGTCAAAATAAATAAACTTAAAAACGGCACTGTGCACTAGACACTGTCCTGGGTACTTTATAATATTAACTAATTTAAGCCTCGCAGAAACTCTATAGATGAGGAAACTTAGGCGAGAGAAGACAAGGATCTGCCCACGGTCACAAAGAGAATAATTTTTGTTTGTGTGTAATATTTACATGCTGCTCACAGGTCTTGAAATGCCTCCACATACTTTCTGACCCTCACAGGAACCCTGAACCCTGTGATCTAGATACTAGAAGGAAAAGGAGCATTTTGATGCTGTTTTGGTCAGCTTCCAAGGGCCAATTGTTAAATTTTCAAGAATTCTGCATGCCAGTCGTAAACAATGGTCTTTATTTAAAACGAAATTCTAGAAATGTACAATTAAGTAAATTATATTCAAAGGTAACAAATACTCGAAGCTCATCACTTCCTAATTCTTTTGCTACATATTACTCTTATCCAGGCGCTCGAGATTATCTGAATCTTGTCGTACGTGTACGGGTGGGAATAATGTGTGACAGGTGCCACTGAGCAGCTCCTCCCAACCCTGTATCGCATCTGGTGATATCACATCGGGTAGCACTTATAGTCACAGTAGGACCAGCAAATTCTATGAAGGAGCGCCCTCCCCGTTTGCCCTCCCAAAGGGGCCGGGTGGCAGATACTTAACCAGCATGGCCCCGCTCCCAGGGTCTGACCCTCTCTGCTCCATGCTCGTCTCAGGGGTGTGCTTCTGTGGCTTGTTTTCCTGTGCTTCTCAGTGTTCTGTCCCCAAGGCCTAACCTGGTCTCCTTTCTCTCAAATTCCCCATCGAGACCCACCCTGGTCTCCTGAGCCTCCAACTCCCTCTCTTTGCGCCCCGCTTTCCAGAAGGGCCTTCCGAAGCAGCCCACGGCTACCCGCGCTTGGCCTCGGCCACTAACATCCAGCCAGCCCCATGGCCCTCATTCCCACCGGGGCCAAGTTCTGGCTTCGTTTTTGCAACTTCTAAGCATAAAGACCCACCCACCCTCCTGTTTTCCTTCTCAGACATGGGAGTCGGTGAGGCCCGAAAATGTTCCTGCTCCAGACTTCTCTCCCACGGTCTGACCCAGCCGGGTGGGCAAGGGGATGGTTAGCTTCTCTGTGTGTGTTCTCTGGAGCCGGTTGCAGATCAAAGAATGAGAACGGTCCTTCCCTAGTCTTAATGCAGAACACCCTTAACCATGCCAAGCGCTCCTAACCATGCCAAGCGCTCCTGTTGGCAGCCTGGGCCCTGACTTATGGGCATCCAAGGGATGCGGGGATCCTGGTCCCTGAACCATCTGACCACCTAATAAGTACCTACTAAGAATGAATATATGTTCATCTTCATTCTCTCTGAAAAGCACTTAGATTTTTTTTTAAATGTTTATTTATTTTTGAGACAGAGAGAGACAGAGCATGAGCAGGGAAGGGGAAGAGAGAGAGGGAGACACAGAATGTGAAGCAGGCTCCAGGCTCTGAGCTGTCAGCACAGAGCCCGACGCGGGGCTTGAACTCACGAACTGTGAGATCATGACCTGAGCCGAAGTCGGACGCTTAACCGACTGAGCCACCCAGAGCGCCCCAGATTTTTTTTAAGGTTAAGGATTCTCTTTCATACAGCATTTCCTTTACAGCTCCACGGACTTGTGGGAATTCTAGAACATTCTCATAATATATGAACATATGTAGGGCTCATTACATGCCATGCACTGTCCTAATTGCTTACATAATCCGAACAGTCAGGTACCATTATCACCTCCATTTGAAAGATGAGAAACTAAGGCACAGAGAGATTAAGTAATTTGCTCAAGGTCACACAGCTAGTAAGGGTGAAGGCAGGTCTTGAAACCAAGTGGTATGGCTTCAAAGCCTAGGCTCTTAATGAAGTGCAGAAGTGACCTTAAATCTAGCTGGTTGTCCCTCTAGCTTTGACAGTATTCTGTTTATACCAGAGTGAAGAACTTATGGCATTTTATTATCATTATCTGTCTACAAGTTTGTCTACACTCCTCCACTGTCTACACCCCTCCCTGCACCCCTTCACCTCGAACCCCCTAAGGAAAGAAATGTCTTATTTTTATTTTGTCCAGGATCCAGGATGGAGTCCAGTATGTGCTAAGTGCTTACCAAATGTTAGTTCAGATGAATGGCCCTTCTCACTTTCAAAATGAGAAAAAATCATTTTCAACTGAGGCCCAGAGATCTGATAGGAAAAATGACAGAGGCCAGGCAAGAACCCAGGTCTCATGCTGCTAGTCTGGCACTTATTTGACCTGCCTCACTGTTCTCCTTGGCTTGGAGGTTTGGGGGCCAGATTATGGGGACCTGGAGCAGGCCTACTCACCACACTGGAATGCTGGTCAGTGGCTTCTCCCAGAAAAGAGTCTGCTGGTCCTAAAGCCACCCCCAGAAAAGACGGAAAAAAGACAAACGCCATTGCTGTGCTAATCACTCACTGCCAGTGCAGGTGGGCAGAGCCTGGGCAGGAGCCAGCCTCCAGCCTCACCTGATAAGACTTAAAGATGCACAGAGCACCAAGGACTTAATGAAATCTGGAGACTCCTCATTCACTTTTATGTGCATCAGGATTGCTCTGATCCAAATCCTATCAAGGAAAAGGCAGAAAGACCCTAAATCACAAATCTGCTGCCTACCACACACACATTTTGTCAGAGTCCCCTGAGCAGATTACCCAAATCTTATCCACTTTTTCTTTAAGCCTTGGGTTGCAAATGGCTGTTTTCATCCTTATCCTTAGGTATAGAGGAGAAAACTCCCGTTTTAACCTAAATGCAAATAGTCAGAAAAAGAAAGGGGTGTGTGTGTCAGGTTCCATGTTATTTTACAAAGCATAAACAAATGACAACAAAATAATACCAGGGATTTAAAAATTCAATCAACCTCTGAGATATCACCAGGTCTGCGTAATTCTTAACAACTATACAATGAAATGTTGATAGTGTCACTAAGGTCCTGGCAAAGCTTAAAGTACCTTTGACAGATCAAAGAAAAAATAAAACATTACTCCATTTAGGTGCAGTGTTATGGATAACTTGGCATTATAGTTCTTTGGAAATGATTAACTCCATGTGGTATTGATGGTAACGATCCATTTTCTGGCATAATGAATTAGGCATTCCTCCATTGTTCTGCAGCTTGGCTGCGTTCTGTGTGTATATATCAATGGTAACTTTTAAAAAATACCTTTCAGTTTCTCTCTCTCTCTCTCTCTCTCTCTCTCTCTCTCTCTCACACACACACACACACACACACACACACACACACACACACACACAATAAAAACACGCCCTATAGGCTGCCAGAAGAGAGAATACGAGCCTTGAAGCTGATTTATTTCTATCACCCCGAGTAACCTATTTCCTACCTGAGACGTGAAACCACATCAAGAGGGGAGGGAACGTTTTCATTTCTACGAACTGGGAGGGAAATTGCTCCTCTTCAAGCTGAGAGCTCAAAAACCTTTGCTGAAAAGTGTCCATTTTATCTATCACTTTCTCCTTCTGAAAAGCCCTTGTTTTTAAGGAATAATTCTTCCAACAAAGGCTCGCCCATCAGGCATCCCACTCATGATTAGTTACTCTGTGAAAATGAGAAACAACCTCTAAGTGGCTGATCTACTTTAGCAGCAAGAGATAATCGCAGCCACTAATTTCCGAAACTTGCAATTGTCTTAATGACTGTGGGATTTTTAAGCTGTGGAAACACCAATAGAAATGAAGTCAAAAGAAAAGTCAGCTAGTGTGATATCTTGATTCAGTTTGTCTCTTAGGTTTGTTTTGTTTTCTTTTGGTTGTTTTTTAATGAAGAGCTGCCTCCGAGAGTGCTAATCTATCTTTAATATCATTGCATTTCCGCATATTATGCTGCACCATCTCCGTGGCATTTAAAAGTGAAATATTTGCTTCAGAAATAAAAAAAGATAGGCAATAAAATGTAGCTGTAAACAAGCCTTCATGGCTTTATTTTTCATAGATAAATACACAATAAGTTCAAAGTCGAATTGAATTCCTAAAGCAATACTCCGCTAATCTGTATTCGGGGGTCTCAAGCGTATTATCTGTAATTTACAACCAATTTAAATGGCATTAACAGTCTTCCCCTTCTGGGAATTTAAATTTGCATCCTACCATTGAATTAAACAGTGATTGCATATTTTCTATAGGGGACGGAATGCTCTTTGATGCTTGTTTTGAATAATGAAGCATCTATTCATGCACAGGGTGCAATGTGCTCCTTTGTCCTCAACGTAATTGAAGCAAAATGTGAGTTAAAGAGATTTTTCCCCTTAGCCAAAGGTTTGTTGATTGGTGTCTATTTTCATCTATTCAAAATTAAGAAAACAGTCATCTCTCATTGCACTGGAAAATCATTTACCCAAAAAGGCCCTGAATGAAGGGAGGTCAAGTTTTGCCTTATTTGATCTTTTCAAAGATGGAGCAGGATGTCAGAAAATCTTGCAAACTAACCTCTGGGGGAATGATATTGTGGAATACTTTGCAATTCTTTTCTAGGACCAAGAGAATTAGAAGTGGAAGACAGGGAGAGAAGAGAGACTGTTTCCAAAACAAAACAACAACAACAAAAAAACCCCACTTCAGTAACCTTACTCTGCGACTCCAAACTATACTCAGATGGGAGATTTCTTGCAAATCATAGAATCCGAGGCCTTAGAAATCCAGGGATGGCACACTCTTTAGGGTGCCATCAGTTTCCTATAATGCACCCATGCCAGACATAAGTAATCAATTATTGCGGTCTTTGCCACTGAGTGAAGACAGAGCCTCATAATCAAGTACTCTGGGCAGCCAATAGCAGTTGATGTGAGTTGGCACTAAAGGCGAAACCTATTTGCCATTTCAGTTATTCCACCGATCTCATTTAATAGATGGCTCTAGAAAGATGAAGTGACCCTTTAAAGCTCTCAGACCTGGTCCCTGACAAAGCCAGAACTAAGAACGCGCCGCTACTGATTGCTCAATAGCGCCCTTTCCACCTACCACCACCCATGCATCACTACATCCCCAGGGCAGAGCACCGAGTAGACACTCAATAATTACTTTTTTAAACCGAACGAATGAGGGGCGCCTGGGTGGATCAGTCGGTTGAGCGTCCGACTTCGGCTCAGGTCATGATCTCGCAGTTCGTGAGTTCAAGCCCCACGTCGGGCTCTGTGCTGACAGCTCAGAGCCTGGAGCCTGCTTCACATTCTGTGTCTCCCTCTCTCTCTGCCCCTCCCCTGTTCATACTCTGTCTCTCTCTGTCTCAAAAATAAATAAATGTTAAAAAAAATTTTTTTTAAATAAACCGAATGAATGAATGAGAGAGATACACAATGCTAAACCTTGACCATTATGGAAAAGTAGTTCCTTCTTTGAAAATAATAATGCCTCTGACCCATCTGGACATAATTAGACAAGGTCCAAACAAAATTTGAGCATCTGTTTACCAAAGCCTTCCCTCAGAGATAGGGAAAGTCACACATGTCAATGTTATCAACAAGAAGAAAGCATTTATGAGAAGAAATTGTTTCCAAAGACCTTAAAACCTCTTGAAAATATCTATTAATATATAACGGATACACAATTACAAGCTATTATTCAGCAGAGGTGACTGAAGAACTTACTCTGCTGAATTTGAAATAAAATCATACTGAAAAATTGAGTAATTCAGACATTTCAAGAATTGAAAGGGGACTTTCTATTTATTACTCAATATTAGTATTCTAGTGTATTTCCGTTAAAGAAGTAAAAGACTAAGTGCTCCTGACACTTGCCTAGAGATTACCAAAGTTCCTTGATGTGAAATGTTAGCCTTTTTTGCTTTATAATAGGACCCATCTCCAGGATTTAAAATGAGGGAAAGTATAAAAATCCAACCATCCCACATTCTTAAGTATATCCCAGTGGTTCAACCAGGGACAGTTTTGTCCCTCAAGGGACATTTGGCAATGTACAGAGACAATTTGGGCTGTCACAAATGGGAGGTAGGTGGTGCTATTGACATCAACGGCTAGAAGCCAGGGAAGTTGCTGAACATCCTACAATGCACAGGACAGCTCCTGACAACAGAGAGTTAGCCAACCCAAAATGTCAACAGTGCCGAGGCTGAGAAACCCTGCTCTATGCCCTCTCCCCACGACAGTTCATATCATTTCGGCCCTAGGTTGAATTTAGAATCGATCAATCTGTGGCAAATAGGACATTTAACTGCGGTTACCAGAATATTTTATTCCTCTCCCCTTTTTTTAAGGCTATTCAGTTTCCTTATGTGGAGGGACAGGTAGCTACTGAGTTTCCTCTTGTTTGCCTTCTTCCAGACACAAACTAGGGATTAACTCAGGTAGTTCAATTCTGGGGTTTTTCCAGAGCACAGAGAAGAGCTGCAGAAGCTCCCTGGAGTCTCACATACACTCTAATATACTGCAAGCTGGTCTCATAAAGGCAGGCAGGGGCGTGAACTGCTTGCTACTATGTAAACCTGAGGGTGGCTTCCCTTTGAAGGTTTAGGTCTCAGTTGTAGAGAGGGAAGAGTGGAATGTTGTTGTCTGCATCGTCTTAATTTTTATCTGTTGTTGTTGTTCCTCTACTTATTCTAGTTGTGCTAACTTGCTTTGTGATCCTGGAGATTATGAGCTCATTGCTTATGCTTTCTGCCCCTCAGCTCTTCAGTCAGTTAGGTGGCACTCACACTGTTCCACTGGAAGGTGAAAGGGGAGCATGAAAGCCAAGATGTTTCAAGTGCCATCCAGTGCAGGTAACATTTCTAACTCGGTGGGGTAGGGACCGTGTCCTATTTGGCCTCTAGCCCCAGAACCCATAGGTTCCGTGCTCAACACAAAATAGATGCTTAATAAGTAAGCACTGGCAATACTTTGGAATCTGTTTAGCAATACTTACTGATGCTGAACATTGATCTACTAATTTCACTCCAAGATGTGTGCCCAAAAGAAATGGGTGCATATGTCCTGCAAAGAATGAGTACAAAAGGCTTCATAGCAGCTTTATTAAAAATAGCCAAAAAGACTAAAGAACTCACAGGTCCATCAAGAGGAGAGTGGATAATAGTGTTCATATAATAGAATGATGAGAGCAATAGAAAAGATTCAACAATTGCACACAGAACCCTCAGCAGAGTGCCTGGTAGTAGGGGATACTCAAGTCACAATAACAATGATGACAGTGATAATAATAATTATTGAGCATTCACCATCTGCCAGACACTTCTAGGGGGTTTACACACACTAATTCATTTTACTCTCAGAATGACCTGATGGAGTAGTTTCTATTTCTATTACCATTGTACAGAAGACAATAATGAGGTACAGAGAGGTTAAGTAAAATGTTGTTGAACGAACCTGAAATACAGATACCGTCGGACCCTTTTTAAAAAGTACCATATATAAAGCAATATTGGGGAAATTAAAAAGCAACAGTTTGCCCTGTACTTAGTATGCACATATCTTTTCTCCACCGTGTTTTAGTGTTTTGTTCTAGGTCTTTCCATCTTGTACCTTTTGGCCAATCTTACTTTTCAAACTCCAAAGCCCATGCAGATGCTGCTTGTGGGATTAAGGGCTACCATTCCATTCGCAATGCTCTGGTTACTGGGAACGTGATGGGCCATTTTGCCTTTGATTTGTCTCGCCTGCCCAGAGACAGCGCCGCCTCTGGACTCCTGTGGGGCAGTCAGTCAATGAAAACCGGAGGGTGACATTTTGAGGCAGGCCAGGGGGAGCTAGGGGACCTCAGCTTCCCTGCCTATCAGATACCAAAGGCCACATCCTTCCAGGAGCCCAGAGGAGCAAAGGGGTGACAGAACGGGCTGCTCCTCCCACAAGGCAGTTTCAAGATCTCCACAGTTAATATGGTGTCCATGCTTCGCAGCGGGTCATGGAAAAATGATTTAGACTGTTGTATGCTTTGTAGTGCCGCAAGTAGCTATCTTGTTTGCTGTGATGGTGAAGAAATTGGGGGGCGGAGGAGTCACCAGAGTAATGAGCACTGAGGTCGTGTTTCAATTGTTCACATCATATGTTTCTGCACATTACTTTGGACTTACAAAAATGTCTTCATTAGGAAAGGAAATAAATACAGGTGACAAAGGAATACTCACTCCCTCATCCACCCCCCCCCTTCCCACCCCATCATACTGGAAAAAGCTGCCACTGGTAATGACAAATTTGCACGTGGTGGGGGGGGTGGGGAGAGCATGGAGAGTTACAATCACATTCCATCCTACCCACAAGTTTATTTATGGCGTGTTCAAGGTTTATTCACCACCCCCATCCCTGCATCCCCAATGAGACAGTGCTGAGAGGGCAGAGATGGGACCATTAAATCCCCTCATCTACAGCTCATCTCCACTGTCAGCGGCAGCTGGTGCCTCCCCTCCGCAGAGTTGGCCCCAGTGGATGGTGGATGTCATTACTTGAGGAGACAGGAGTTCTGGCCAAGGTGATGGACAGTGTCGACCCTGCTTTCTTGGGGGCTATTCTGGACACTGGCTGAGAGTACCTCAAAAATTCAGTAGGTTCAATGCTTTTAACATGAGCTAAATGGCTGTGTTTTGTGGGGTCCAAAAGAATAAATTGCCAAAAGAGTGTTAAAAATTTTTTTTTAATGTTTATTTGTTTTTGAGAGAGAGAGAGAGAGAGAATGAGAACACAAGCAGGGGAGGGGCAGACAGAGACACACACAGAATCTTAAGAAGGCTCCAGGCTCCAAGTTGTCAGCACAGAGCCTGATGCAAGGCTCGAACCCATGAACCGTGAGATCACGACCTGAGCCAAAGTTGGACGCTTAACCGACTGAGCCATCCAGGCGCCCCAACCCAAAAAATTGTTTTAAAGAATCAGTTTGAGAGCAAAATGTAGTAGCTTAATTCTGGAATTCTCAGGACATCGAGTAAAGTCCCTTTCTTCAGGAAAGCTCCTAGGACTTTTTAAATTAAAAATATATAAACATGAATTTTTTTATTAGTTGACTTTTAAAATTATACAATGGTCACTATAGATCTTATAAAATAGAGGAAAAAAATCAAAAGAACACTCAAACCAAAATTTGCCACATAATTTTCCTGTTTTCCCATATGTATATGTGTATGTTGCTATAATTATTTTTTAAATGGAATACTAATGCACTTAGTGATTTGTAACTTGCCCTTTTTTTCATTAAATAGCATTGCTTCAACAGCTTTTCAGGTTAAGGAATATGCTTCTACACTGTTATTTAATACAGTTGCCTAGTATTCCATTGTGTGATGTAGTAGAATGAATTTAACCAATCCCCTTTTATGGACATATTTCTGAAACTGGTTGATTCCAGTTTTCCGCTGTCATAAATAAAATTGTGGTAAATAATCCTGTAGGCAAATCTTGGTCTCCTTGCATGTATGTTCTCTTAGAAAAATTTGCTACAATTGTCATTGATGGGGCAAGGGTATTTTTAAGGCTTTTCATACGTATTACCAAATTGCCTCCAGAAAGGTAATACTGGCCCACTCACCTGCCAGGAGTGTATGAGAGTAGCTCACTCCCCAAACACAGTGGTGTTTGTGTAAACATTTTAAAAGCTTGCAATTAACTTCCTTTCTATTGCTTTTTGTCTTATCCTCTAATGTCCTTGGCCTCCCTCTGTTCTCTACCCACTGCTGTGGTACTTTCAGAAAGCCAAGAGAGAGGACGGAGCCCGGAGCAGAACCCATTAAAGGAACTGGTTTTGGCAAACTCTCAAGGAATTTCAGTCTCATGCTGGAAAGAGACAACACAAAGAGCTACCCATTCACTCTGTGCGAGAGGGTATTTACATTACATTTTATAACAGTCATAAATAAAAATGGCATTAATCTGCCAAGTTGTTGTTTTTAAAAGAGAAAACGGGAGGAGGTGGTTGACCTACCAGAGAAAGCCCTGTGCCTGCCAGAGCTTTGCTACGAGTATGATTTTAAATGGCAGGGCAAAGGTGATAAAGCCCGTTCAACATCTCTGTCTCCATGGCAACAGCATCCCTGCTCTGAGGCTGACACAGAGGCAGGGACCAAAATACACTCCTCGTGCACAATTACACTGCAAGTTAGGAGTTTCTTTTTATCCCTTGGAAATGCACTATTTAAAAATACAAGCAAGGACAGAAAAAGAGCAAATCACACACAGCTAGAAGAAAGTCTTTAAAATGACTAAGTGAAGAAAATGAACATCCAAAGGGCATGATGAAGTCTGCAGCCTACAGAGATTGAAAATCTTTCTTGTGTGTGAGTAGAAAATATAACTATGCGTGCATATAAGTGTGTGCATTAATTTTTTTAAATGTCCTTTCCCTAAATTTTTAATACAGGTCAATGTTGCTTTCAGCATATCCACTTAGCTCAAGTTATGATTTAATCAATTAAAGCAGCCACCCAACTTACACAAGTGGAAGCTCCTCATGTGCTAAACCCAACAAAACTTCAAAAAAAAAAACCCCAAAAAACAAAAAACTTCATTAGCCCTGAGTTGTGGAAGGTCTAAGTGGCCCCTTTAAGGTCAGTTAAAACCTACAAGTGGTCACCAATGTATCCCTGAACCCTCTTGAGGTACACCTTTCCGTTTATTTTTAAGAGACCTTGAAAATAAAGAAGTACAGGGGCACCTGGGTGGATCAGTCGGTTAAGCGTTCAACTCTGGCTCAGGTCATGATCTCACCGTCTCTGAGTTCGAGCCCCGCATGAGGCTCTGTGCTCACAGCTCAGAGCCTGGAGCCTGCTTCAGATTCTGTGTCTCCTTCTCTCTCTGCCTCTCCCCCACTCATTCTCTGTCTCTCTCAGAAATAAATATAAAAAATTTAAAAAAAGAAAATAAAAGAAAGAAGTACAGAATCGTGACTGTAAACTTTCTTCCTGTGCTGGTATCTCTGCTGGTAAGTGAGTAATGTTCAAGAAACCCGGCAGGATGGGCCGCCGGGGTGGCTCAGTCGGTTAATCGTCCAACTTCGGCTCAGGTCATGATCTCACAGTTCGTGGGTTCAAGCCCTGAATCAGGCTCTGTTCTTACAGCTCGGAGCCTGGAGCCTGCTTCGGATTCTGTGTCTCCCTCTCTCTCTGCCCCTCCCCTACTCACGCTCTGTCTCTGTCTCAAAAATAAACAAACATTTAAAAAAAACAAAACCCAGAGGAATGATATAACTAGTAAAGCTACTTAACATTTAGTTCTTAGAGAAGGTACCTCAATTAATGTCAAGAAAATAAATGAATGACCGAAAGGGAATGTGAAATAGACACATGATGGGTTCACTGTATGTATACTTCTGTTGAACATGCCAAGAACACCTAGTTCAGTGGATCTCAAGCAGGGCTGATTTTGCCTCCAGGGGATATTTGGCAGTGTCTAGAGACAATTTCATTGGCTACATCTTGGGAAGGGGGCTACTGGCATCTACTGGGTGGACACCAGAGATGCTGCTCAACATCCTACAGTGCACAGGACAGACCCAACAACAAAGAATGGTGCCACACAAAATGGCAACAGCGCTGAGGAGAAGAAACTCTGATCTAGCCTGACCGTCCATGTCACTGCTTTTGGTTCAGAGGGTTCTGTTAGTAGATTAAATGGTTTTAGGTTCTGTATTTGGTATAAAGACAAAATTCTCCCTGAATTGAGGGTTAGTATTTTCTTCATTGTTTTTATTATCACATGATTTCTCCCTTGTTTTAAACACAGTATGTTCTATTTTATTTCAGGTAAACACTCCTGAAAGTAAAAAACAATAAACAGAAAACGAGAGGTGAAGCATTAAAACTAAAAGCACAGGATTCATTCCTTCAAACAGAGCATCTGCAAAGTGAGTGGCATAGAGGAATGCTCAACAAACATTAGCTATTTTATTACTCCCTACATTTTTCAGCATGAAAAAAACCACGTATATAGAACAACATATTGTGTGTTCACTGCTGAAATAATAATAAAGAAAACTACTTAAACACACTTTGCCCAACACCTTTGAAACCCCTGTGTGTCTCCTCCCTGATAGTGTTCTATCCCTCACCTCAGAAAACCATTACCTTAGTTTTGTTCATCATTTCCTTGATAGAGGCATAAACATATAAATACATAAATTATTCACCTTCTCTTGTCCTTGAACTTTATATAAAGGGAGTCATACTGCACATATATTTCTGTGAATTGCTTATTTCACTCAATATCATGCTTTTGAGTGGTTGTCCCATGTGCATGTGTGCAGCGATAATTTATGCAGTTTTGCTGCTGTACAGTATTTCACTGCCTGCTTGTATCACAATTTATCCATTTTACTGGTGCCGGACATTTGCTTTCTCAGTTTTTGCCTATTATAAATTATGATGCTATGTACATTGCTGTGCACCTGTCGTGGGGCACATGCAAAGTGTTTGAATTGTTTATGGGTCGTTTGTGTTTCCCTGGCCGTGAAATATCTGTTAATGTCTTTTGAAGACTTTTCTATTAGGTTGATATATATTGTAATAGACTCCTAACGTGACCAATAACGATCCCTACTTCCTGGTATTCACAGTCTTGTGTAATCCACTCCCCTGGAACGTGGACTGGGCCTAGTAATGTGCTTCTAACAAATGGGATATGGCAAAAGTGATGAAATATCACCTCCAAGATTAGGTTACAAGACATCGTGACGTGCATCTTGCTTAGCAGGTTC
Source organism: Panthera pardus (assembly GCF_024362965.1). Taxonomy (NCBI): domain Eukaryota; kingdom Metazoa; phylum Chordata; class Mammalia; order Carnivora; family Felidae; genus Panthera; species Panthera pardus. The sequence goes on along the minus strand of NW_026526843.1, from coordinate 110,855,803 downwards.
TTTCTGGCACCCTCTCCTGCCCTCCTGCTTGCTCCCCACAATGAGGCCAGCTGCCATGTGTGAGATGCAATGTGGAGAGGCCCGTGTGGCAAGGAACCGAGGGAGGCCTCCTGCCAACAACTCATGAGAAACCGAATCCTGCCAACAACCACATGAGTTTGAGCTTGGAAGAAGGTCCTTCCCAGTTGGGGTCTTGAGATGACTGAAGCCTGTGAGACTCTGAAGTAGAGGGTCCAGCTAAGCCATGCCCAGATTCCTGACCTACAGAAACTGTGAGATCACAAATGTGTGTTGTGTAAATTTCTAAGTATTGGGGTAATTTGTTACACAGCAATAGAACATACACACAGGCGTGTGTGCGCACGCGTGTGTATAAAATAGATAACATATACATATTATACATTCTGGATAAGAATTATTTGTTAGTTACCTGTATTGCAAATATCCTCACTGAAATTGTGGCTATTTTTTTTCACTCTCTTAATGGTGACCTTTTATGTAAAGAAGTCTTGACATTTAACATAATCAAATGTATTAATCTTTTTCTTCAAAGTTTGAACTTTTTCTGTCCTATTTAAGAATCATTACATACCCCCAAAGCTGTTATATGAATATTTCCTCATGTTTTCCTTGAAAACTTTTTAGGTTTTATCTTTCACATTTAAGTTCTTAACCCATCTGGACTGGATATATGTGTATAATAAGGTAGCAGTTCATTTTGTATGGCATATGGTGATGTAGGGATTTATTTTCATTCTTTTCCCTTAGGGATAGCCAATTTTCCCAGTACTATATATCGAGCAGTTCTTTTCTTTTTTTCCTTCCCAGTTGTAGTCATTACTGTCATGTATCAGGTTTTCATATATGAATGCATCTGTGTCTGGGGTGTCTTTTCTGTTCCATTGTCTAAACCTTATCAGGAATACACTGTCTTGGGGCACCTGGGTGGCTCAGTTGGTTAAGCGACCAACTCTTGATTTCAGCTCGGGTCATGATCTCACAGTTCATGAGATCCATCCCTGCATTGGGCTCTGCGCTGATAGCATGGAGCCTGCTTGGGATTCTCTCTCTCCCTCTCTCTCTGTCCCTCCTCTCCCCAAATAAACAAACTTCTAAAAATTAAAAAAGGAAAGGAGTACATTGTCTTTACTACAGTTATATAATATTTGAGGAGTCAAATTCCATCACCTACTTTCTCTTCCTTAGGAGCATCTTGGCAACCCTTGGTATATATTCTTCATATACATTTTATTTTACTTTAAATGTTTATTTATTTTGAGAGAGAGAGAGAGAGAGAGAGAGAGAGAGAGAGAGAGAGAGAAATGAGCGGGGGAGGGACAGAGAGAGAGAGAGAGGGAGAGAGAAAGAATCCCAAGCAGGCTCCACGCTCAGCACAGAGCCCTAGGCAGGGCTCAAACCCACGACTGTGAGATCATGACCTGAGCCAAAATCAAGAGTCAGACACTTAACTGACTGAGCCACACAGGCACCCATCTTCATATATATTTTAGAAACAGCATACCAAGATAAAACCTGTTGGGATTACATTGAATTTATGTATCAATTTGGGGAGAGTGAACTATTTATAGTGCTGAATCCTCCTATCTTTGAAAACAGTATGTTCATAGACTTGACTTTAGATTTTCTTTAACATCTTTCAGTAAAATTTTAAAATTTATTCCATGGAATTCTTGTACATTTTTGTTAGATGTATTCCTAGATAACTCATGTACTCTTGTCACCATCTTAATTAATATCTGTTTAAAAATTCCTTTTCTGATGTGCAAAAATGCTGACATACAAAAAATTCAGTTCATATTCATGGATTGGAAGAACAAATGTTAAAATGTCCACACTACTCGAAACAATCTACAGATTTAATGCAAATACTAACAGCATTTTTCACAGAACTAGAACAAATAATTCTCAAATTTGTATGGAATCACAAAAAATAACAAAAACAAAACCCAAATAGCCAAAGCAATCTTGAAAAAGAACAAATTTCGAGGTATCACAATTCTAGATTTCGAGATATACTACAGAGCAATAGTAATCAACACAGTATGGTACTGGCACAAAAACAGACACATAGATCAATAGAATAGAACAGAGAGCCCACAAATAAGCCCACAATTATGTGGTCCATTAATCTTCAACAAAGGAGGCAAGAATATATAACAGAAAAAGGTCTCTCTGTGCTGTGGTCCCAGGAATTGTGTAAAAACACAGCTCTTGATGCAAATTCAGTTATTCTCATTGAGCGCCATGCCTGCATGGCTCAAGAGAGAAACTGGTTATAGGCCACCAATAAGACAGTATAACATGACCAAGTTGGTTAATGTCATAGTGGGGAGGATTCTACTATCCCCAAGTAAAACTCTAACCTGAAGGTATTCTTTGCATTAAGTATAAGGTGACTGTCAATAGGTCCTATAATCAAGTTGGAGCTTCCCTTAAACAGCCCATCCACTGCCCAGGCAACATCTGATTCAGCCTGATTATCTGTCTTGATTCACTATACTGAGTGGCTTGGTACAGTAAACAGGTTTCCAGGAACGTCAGCCCGGCAAGGATTACCGTGGGAGTTTGAGAAAGTTAAAAGTCTCCTTAGCCTTTACATTGCCATCTGTCAAATGGAGATTGCACCATCTGTCCTGAACAAGAGGCAGTTTGGCATATCAGAAAGGACACAGGTTCTGAGGTCAGACTCCCTGGGTTCAAACCGTTGAAACTTGGGAGAATGGCTGAATCTCCTTGAAAATGGAGCTTCAGTTTCTTTATCCATAAGGTGGAGATGATTATACTAGCCTTACAGCATATGGGTGGAGGCTTAAATCACACAGGTGCAAACGTCTAGCCCATGGCCCAATCCATTGTAGACACTCAGCTAATCCTTGGTGCCTTGCCCCTGCTCCCGTGAATGTCTTGGCTTGGTCAGAGTTTGGATAGGCCCTTGGCTGTAACTACAACAGAGGACTAAGAAGCTATTGAAATCTGCGGCAAAATAAAAGATGTATTTAGAGCAGCAAGGGATTGGCTATGACAATAATAGTCCGCATATGGGAATTAAGCCTCAAATGATGGGAAAAAAAAGAGAACTCGGGCTAAATTTTTAAAAAGACATGCTTACTAAGGAGGAAAAATACATTTTTTCTACCCCCTGATGCAAGCTATTTTTCTCCAGGGCTACGACAAGGGGGGTAAAGCTGAGGTTCTTTGAAATAAAGGCTGGACCCCTCAGGGCTCCTTTCCTCAAACCAAATCTCCTAGCTGGGCTTTGTCAGAGAAACTTCATGAACTGTAATTGTAATTTCAAGAATCACTATACCGAGAGCCCTTAAACCACTAATGGAGAGAAATTTGGGTCTTTTTGTACATCCTGCTATTTCCTTTCAGATCATTAAAGTTCCTTATAGGAATGGCAAACAGTTGTTTTGATTCTGGCTGCAATGGCCCTGGACCAAGGGCAAGAAAGCATTCCTCTGTTTGCATCCTGGCTAGAAATAGTCATACGAGAAAGGAATTTTTCCCCAAAAACCTCCTTCAGCTGCCTATGCTGGACCTGATTAATTCAGGAGGGCAGCGTCCAGGAAAATGCTTTTCATTCCAGTTAAGCTCTTTCTGGCTCTCTTTTCCTTCCTCAGTTCAAGGAGTCTGAAGACACACTTTCTAAAGCATCCTAGTCCCTTACACAGGAGAGGAACGTTCAGTCCCAGAAAAGGAATACCGAAAGGATTCCTTCTAGATGGCTTTTGACTCCAGGGATTTCTGTCCTTCAGTGTCTTCAGAAAGTGACAATGATGCTGATTTCTATGGCATTGGAAACAATCGGGGCAGACAGCCATTATGGGTGGGAAATTGGAATCATGAGGGCAACAACGACAATGACCAAGAAATGTGTCTGGGGCAACACCATGGTCAGTCTGTATATTGCTCCTAATTTCCCCCTTAGTCTGAGTAATACCCCATCTGAGTAATAACATGCCCTCGGTGCTGAGCAGAGCAGGTTGATTTCATCCATTCTGCTCTCTGTGATCCTCTTACGGGGAGAGCAAGACTGTAAAATGATGGTGAGGATAGTAAATTTTTGTAATTTATTGGCAGGACTTTCTATGCCCTTTGCTAAAAGCTCTCGTTGGGAGAAGCGGCAGCAAGGAGGAAAGTATTTCTTTAGCATAGTTGTCATTTTTCAGTGAATGGAATGTAGTTACAAAGGTCATAAATGCTGCCTCTGTGTGTAGTCACATAGTAGCATCACATGTGCTAATATTTCATGCTGAAGTTAAAATCAATTAATTCATTAAAATTCCTCGGTTTTGAGGAAGTGGCTAAAACGGGGCTACCTTTCAGGGTTATATTAATCATAGTATCTGCAATCCTCAGGGCTCATTTCAAAATTAGCACCCTGAGGATCACAAGTGGCGGCACGTGCTTCCCAAATTATTGAAAGCTGGTTTCATATCTGGCCGTAAAAATACAAATCAGCCTCTTTCACTCTGTGTCGGCTCAGAGAGCAGCTGCTTATGATATAAAAAATACCACGGCTGGCTGGTTTACAGCATCCACTATAAATACAGGGGTATTTTATTCATCTGAAGAAAACCATGAATTGGATCAAGACAAGTTAGAAGAAAAAGCAGGAGTTTAGATTTTAGTGAGTGTCACAAAACACATCCCAGGTGGAGGATTTGAGCTCTGGGCTGCTTTTCTGGCAGGAGCTGCTCTCCCTCTCCAACCTACCCGCCCCCACACCTCAACATGTGCCATCCTCTAGGGCCACCATCTTCCCTGAAGAATTCATCTTCTCCAGTAGATATTGGGGCTAGGGGAGAAAGGAGGAGCTACTGTTGTCTATAGAATTAAAATCACGGAGATTTGTCTACAATCCAGTTACTGAAAAGCAGTTAGGTATCATCTAGTACAAACGCCCTTCGTGTCATGAAACACCACATCAAAATTCCCCAAACAAGGTGAACTGCCAATAACGGTGTCATAAAAGTCCCTATATGATAAGGTGAGCCACTGCATTTCAGGACATTAGACTGTTTGCATAGGAGGCTAAAGTTTAATTCCCTGTAATTTTACTGCATTGGCTTTAGTTCTGATTTCTCCAGCTCCACATATTTAATGAGCTATCTACATACTGCCTCATTCCTTGGGGATTTGAGACAACTTACTACAAATAAAATGCACATGGTGTACAAAAGAAAAATAAAGAGTTGAGAGAGTCTGGTAAAGAGAAGATGAGAGTTGGAAAATCATACAGCCAGGAGCCAGATTCAAACCAGAGCTATCTTTGATCGCGCCTTTTAGGGTTGTTGGAGGTAGCCTCCAAAGTGGCTCTGTATTTCCTAATTATCACAGGGAAGAGCCACTGGGATATAGGTTCCAGGAGAGCAGGGATATGTGTCAGTTTCGTTCCCTGCTCTGCCCTGCCCTGCCCCTGCTGGCACTTGGAGCCGAGCAGGTGCTCAATTCTTCCACGGTTCTGTGTCGGATGAACGTTGAGTTAAAGAGGAAAGTGCCTTCAACTGTGAGATTCTGAGTGTTGGTAAAATCAGAAAGAATGAAGTGTTCAGAAGGAGCAATTCCTGGAAATAAAATTTAATAAAAAGTTTCCCTGAGCCCTCAAATAGAACAGAATGTAGCATAGTGGATGACGTCCTTGACAATGTCCCTGCAATGGGTCAAAGAATGAAATGTCCTCCACTGTTTTTTGTAACGATACTCAGTATGGGCAGAGAGGATAAGGCCACAGCACTGCACGGTAAAAAAGAATTCTACAAGAGGGCAAATGAGGCAATGCAAGTAAGTCTAAAAAGTTTCAACTCCCAGCTTTTCAGAGGCACATCTGTATACCCCTAAAGGCTTGCGTCTCTGTGGGAGACAGATATTAAACACAGATTAAACAAGCCCTATCACCCTGGGTGCCAAATTTACCAGAAGATGGAGTTGGGGGAAGAGAAGGCAAGTAAAGGCTTTTACACCCTTGCTACTCAAAGTATAAACCAGCAGCTTTGGCATCACCTGAAGGCTTGTTAGAAATTCAGAATTTCAGTCTCTCCTCCAGAACTACTCAGTTTGGAATTTGCATGTTAACAAGGTTCCCAGGTGATTCATACACAGAAAAGTTTGAAAAGTGCCTCTTTATTACTGTTATATTCAGAGAGATACAGATCATTTATGAAGTAAATGTAAAATGCGTATAACTTTTAAAGACAATATGAGACACTTCAGAGAAATTTCTCACCAGTGACTGGCAGTTTGGGGCTATACCTCTGGCTGTGCAGGGAGGCTGCAGGAGCTGTCCTGTCCTTAGAGTAAAACGAGACTTAATTGAGAAGCAGGGCTCTGATTTACTGAAAAAGAAAAACTTAAACTCTTCAACTCTCTAAAGATGGCTCAGAAATCCTCACCCTTCCCCGCCTTGAGTTTTTTTCTTCTTGAATGAATGTAACAACCTGTCTTTAATCGTTGTTCTTCAGATCATTAGGTTACTGACAGTGGTGTCCTGACAAACCCACCGTCTAGAAAATAAAAAGTGCTGATGTCTAGCATTTTCCAATTACCATGGTGTAAATACTCCCACCATGGCCCATTTCAAGCTACCAAGGGTTTAATCACCAGCTCAAAAATTCCTGAATATTTAGCAATTTCTAGAATTGAGTACCACCTGGCTTGAGCATTAGTTCTAGACCCTTTTCCACCCTGACTGCCTGTCTCAGATCCATTGCAGTTTGTCAGCCTGCCATGATGTGAGTACAATCATACGGACAAAGTCTGGCAGGTACCAAATACAACGGAATTAGCCTTCCCATTATACTATAATTAATGTAGTCCAAGATCACATTCAATACTTGGCAGTCGTGTACATTTCTCACTCACGAGGAGTTTATAATAAATCAAAGGTCCTAAGACTCCGCCCCCTTCCCCCCCCCCCCACTATACTAATGTTAGCCCCTGTCCCTTTGATACGGTTTCTGTATAGTTTAATTTTTAAACAAAAGCACATGCATTTACATAAATTCTTAGTGCATTTAATCTTGTTCATTTTTAACCCTTCATTCCAGCTTGTAGAGAACTCGCTGAGTGTGCCATTGGCCATGGGATCTATTTGTCTCTACTCTGCATCTTCTACACAGTTGCTGGGCTTTTCTCATAAGTGTTTATTAGAGTGTTTAATAAAAAGTAGAAAAGCCCAGGGTTAAGAGTGTAGGCGCCAAGGGTGAGAAGCCTCCAAATGTGCCACTTTGGCAGGCAGATTACTTGGAGCTGAAAACAATCAAGGCCCAAAGACTCAGGAAGAAACTTTGACCTTCTCCCTGATTGCCTAAAAGAATTTAGATAAAGGATCTGCTCTAGGAAGAGAGGTATCACCATTGATAACTACATTATAATATAAATTAGGGGTGGTAGACAGGGAGGAATTAGGCAAGGTTTTGTTTGTTAACATTCATCTCTCTGTCCTGTTGTTTCTGAATGGCTCGCAAACACTTGTTTACCATTTACTCTTTTTCAGCTTCCTCTGAATTACTTTCCTTCCCTTTGAAGTCCCAGACCCCTACCCCCTCCCTCCTTAGTTCAGGATGACATATACAACTCATTGTGCAAGTATGTAATTAAATTTTATTTTCTCCTGTCAATCTGCCTCATGTCAACTTAATTCTTAGATAAGCTGGAAGAATCTTGAAGGACAGAGAAAAAAATTTTCCTCCTCACCAAAAGGCAGACCCTTACAACAGTATTGGAGATCTAGCTCAGAATGGACATTCAAGACCAGACATGAATTGACATATGTGCTCTATCATTCAGACTACACTCTTAGTTTCTCATCCACAAAATATCATGATAGCCCTGTTAAGTAGCCTGCTGAGATCCAGATATACTATCTCTAAGGTGCTCTTCTTGCTGTCCATTTTAATACCACTATCCAAAAAAGGGGAAAGGGTGACTGAGTTTGGGTTTGGAAGGATTTCTTAATCATCGCTTTTCATGTGAAGTGCTTCTAAATCAACTGTTTAATAATACACTTATAATTTCTCCAAGGACCAATGTCCAGCTCAATGACTTGACACTGTGGTATTTCACTCATAACTGGAAGGTTTCACCAATGCAGAAAACCAAGCAAAGTAGGAGGGTAGGGGCCTGATCTTGGAATTAGACTCAGTCGCTGGGATGGATGGGTAAGTGGGGGCAATTTGAGCGATGGGGGGAAGTTTTGACCAATATGTGGAACGTGGTGTTTGGGGAGTATAATCAATCCCTCACAAAAATTTGACAAAACCAACTGGTGTCACAGAAGTCTCTCAAAAGGTAATGGAATAGAACCGGCAGGTAAGTAGTGCCAAGGAGAAGATCTCGTACAGTGATCTGAGGAGCCTGGGGTATTTGGATCTTCTATCCACACGTTGCAAACAGGTCCAAGGACAGACTCCAATACCTAAATTACAGATGGATATTGCAAGGAAGGGCCCATGACCCAGAACTGAGGCATAAGGTCAGGGGAGAGGGATGGTAGCCCATAAAATATGATAGTGTACTACCCAAGCATTGAACTAGGACCTCTCTTACAGAAGTCACCTCTTGCCCAAGAGCCTGGCTTGGGCTGAAGAACTTTTAAACAGCTATCAGATGATTCCCAGCCATGGGGAGAGGGTGGATGAAAGGGCAGGGAACTAGACAGATAGTGAAATCTTCCACCTGTGAGAAGTGTAGTGTAATACCAATTCAAAAAATTAGACTCCAGAGTCAGATTCCCTGGCTCAAATCCTGGCTCTGCCATCTACTAGCAATGTATCTTGGGCAGATTGCTTAACTTCTCTGTGTCTCAGTTTCCTCACTGGAAAAGTGAAGATAGTATTAATGCTCACCTCATAATGGTGTTGTGAGGAATCGATGAATCAACCTATCTAAAGCACTCAGAAACAGAACCTGGCACCTAGCAGGTACTATATACACATTTGCTACCTGTATCATTTGCCTTTTCCAGTTGGAAAATCTGGATATGTGCCAATCCTCTAGCATTTCTTCCTTTCTCCATCACTTTCCTGGTAACCAATAGCAGTTCTCTAATCTCATTCTGCATGTTCTTTCAATGACCGCAGATATAACTTGACTAGGCTTAGAGATTGTTAACTCATCTCAAACAAATAGGGGCTTTTAAAATATTATTTAATATCTCTTCACTTCCTTCTTTTTTTCCATGTGTGTAGTGAAGTGTTTAAGAACACTTTTTTTTTTTTTTTTTATAATTGAAGTGTAGCTGACATATAGTATTGTATGAGTTCCAGGCACACCTTCACTCCCTTCTTAACTGAGGGTCCCCTATGACACCATCGCTGAGGTCCCACAGAGGAATCTGTCTTTTCCTCTTGTTCCTGTTGTAAGGTTCTTTTTCTTGATGAAAACTACAGAGGCAAAATAAGATTGAGATTTGGGGGAGGTAGTCAATAAGATTTCAGATCAGAATAACCTCTTGAAGTAGTAGAAAGTGGCCTTGAGAGGTAATGAGAAGATCTGTTTTTCAGCCGTGCTTTCTGATGCAGCAGTGTGAGCGTGGCAAGTAGTGTACCCTCTCTGGTTCCAGAGTCCTTATCTGTCAGAGAGAGAGCATTTTGGATGAGCTCCTCCCCATGCCTCCTTTGTCCACTCTGGCAGTCACCCACTGGGTGTGGCTCCTGAAAGCTTGAAATGTAGCAAGTCCAAATTGAGATACGCTGGATATATACAAATACATACCACATTTTGAAGACTTATGGCAAAAAGAATATATCTCACTAATACTTCTATATTGATCACACATTGAAAGGTGAATATCTTGGATATATCATGTTAAATTAAATATCTTATTATAATTACACTCACCTGTCTCTCTTTTTTTTTTTTTTTTGACATGTTTACTGGAAATTTTTTGTGAATTACTCATGTAGCTCACATTATACTTCCTTTGGACAGCACTGCTCTATGATATTCTGACTGCTTATCTTGCTCTTGGTGGTGTTTTCCAAAGTCAGGGATGACAGTCAATAGGATTAGATATGAATAGCACAATTTCTAGTGGCATTCTTGGCTGATTTCTCTTCTCCCTAGTCTCAGCTGGTAAGAATGGCCCTGAAAGTTGCTGAAAGGTGAATTACTAAACACAGTGTCGAAAAATCATGATTGCCTCTTTCATTGCACAGAAATGTCAGCTTTTCGTTATTGTAACTCATTCTTGACCTTACTTTCAGAAGAATGTAGTGAAGGTATTTACAACTTAAATTCCCAGTAAAGAATTATTCAAATTACTTGAAAAATATCTTACAGTTTATATCTTCACTTTCATTCTAGACCACGTACGTGAGAATGAAAAATTTGAACTCTGATTTCAGGAGCTTGAAAGCCTAACAAAGACAAAAAAAAGTCCTTCCAAAACCAGTGAGGAAATTAGTGGAGGGGATCAGTAACATCAGAGTGAGAAGGAACACAAGAAGGAGGACAAGAGCTCATGAATGAGAGACAAAGAAACTACATTTTAAAAAGCAGTAAATAAAAATTTCAAATTAAACTAAAAATACACTCAAAATAATTTACACTGGCACAAACCTTGTTAAAAACAAGACAACGGGGGTGGGGGTAGGGCTGGGTAGCTCAGTCAGTTAAGCGTCCAACTCTCGGTTTTAGCTCAGGTCATAATCTCACGGTTCATGAGTTTGAGCCCTGCGTCGGGCTTTGTGATGCCGGTGCGGAGCCTGCTTGGGATGCTCTCTCTCTCTCCCCTTCTCTCTTTGCACCCCCACCCCCCCTCAAAATAAATAAATAAACTTAAGAAAAAAAACAAGACAACAGGCCCAAAATGGAATCACTTACGCTAAGCCCCGTATCACCAGGCGAGACTTAACTTGATTATAGTTTTAACCTGTTCCAATCAGTCAATCAGGAATCACCTGGTCCCTACTAGGTAGGTAATCTGCCTGCTAGACCCCTGTTGTCCCCTAAAGGAAAGCAACCAATCTGCTTTTTGCCTAGCATAACTTCCTTGTTCCTGCTCCCTTCTGCCTACAAAAGTCTTTCATTTTGTACAGCTCCTTGAAACTCCTTTCTATCTGCTAGATGGATACTGCCTGATTCATGAATCATTGAATAAAGCCAATATGATCTTTAAAATTTACTTCGATGAATTTTGTTTTTCAACAGCGTGAATTCTCAGGGGGCTAATCCAATGTTAATGATGTATAGTCCCAAAGAAATAATATGTTAAAATGAGAAAGCCCACAGTCAACTTCCATGCCTAATGTTACAGGACTTGAGACACTGGGTTTATCGCTGACATTATGGATATGAAATAAAAATGCTTTATTTCCTGACTCTTAAGAGAATAAATGCTTTATCCTTAATTTACTCTAAGTCTATTGCCAAAATTTGTTAGGTCCACACCATGATAAATAAAGTAGGCCTATGTAACAAAGAAATAACATTTCCAAGAAGACAGAAATAAAAACAACACACATGCACATGCGCACACTTTAAAAAAATCCTAGGCATTAAAAATAGTCTACAATGGACCTATAAGTTTCTATTAAATCACCATCTTGACAACCAAATTTATGCATCTAAATGTGTAACAGACATTACATACCATTTTGGACTATTTTCACCCCTGTAGCTATGAATGATGAGTGTGCAGGGGGAAATAACCCTGTGGCAGCCAGTAATATATAGGTTTGGGTCATAAAACAGAATATCAAAACAATTTCTTGGTTTCCCCCAAATAGAAGGCATTTCGATTTTTGCTTCTGGGTTGGGGTGAAAGTTCCAATAGGGAAAGGGATAGAGATAGGAAGCAAGGGCCCTGAGATGGACTTTTTCAACTTGAACATGTTGCCGTGAGCAGCTTAAGGTCTTGCACATAAAATAAAATGGTTACCCTCTTTTAATTGACAGAGACTTAGCGAAGGTTGTCCTGTTTTCTGGGGTACAGATTCAGTAAAGCCTTCCTGAGGAGCTGCAATCCTCTGAACATTCACCACATAAAATGTCAACCAGGCCCTCCAACTTGCAGGGCTCAACACACAGAAGTTCCATTTGCTGGAGGTCAGAGCACACAAATCAGATCAGTGGGTGCCCCAGGGGAATAAACATTCTAGGTCCTATTTATCCTTTGAGGACTGTTTGCCTTGCATTATTTGCATGGGTGGCTATCTTTGTCATTAAATCTGTTTTGTTTGCTTTCTAGAATCACTTCGTCACTAGTGACAAGTATTATAAAGCATTTTATGTGGTTAGGACATTGTCCTAAGAACAGGAGCTATAAAGAGAAAGGAGACACAGTCTCAGCATTCAATAAGCTTGTAATGTAGTTGGGGAGAGAATCAATCGAGGGCCAAAAATATATAAATAGTAATATAAGTGTGGTAGGAGGCCAGACTTGTATTTCAGTGGGATTTGGATGTGAATGGGCATGATCAACAGACTGGTTGGGTGGGCTCACCAGAAGACTCTTTGCGTGAGTATTGAACAGCTGCTTTTAAAAAGCTCCTCCCAAACAGGACAGAAAATGCCAGGAATAACACGTTTTTACCAGTAACAAAGCATAAAGGAATAGTGTTCTGAGTAAAACCCAACAGTTACACTGTCTCTAACCCACCCCTAAGGAAACATCGCTTGGATTCTAGGAAGAACGAAAGCGATAAGTAAACATTTACTTTCACTAAAACTCTGTAGAACATTAGAGAAAGAACATGATTTGAGACCTCTCTGAGTATAATAAGTGGGGACTGTGGCAGTCATTACTGCTATTCTCCAAATATTTCCTGTTCTCTGTTTTCTAAGCATATTAAGTTGGAATACAATTCTTGGCCCCCTTATGTTTCGGTGAGCCTGGTGACTAATTGTGGCATGTGGATGGATATATGGAAATGGGTACAAAGAATCAAGATCCGTGATCCTCATGTTAACACCCACCAGAAAGCACCTACCATGGATGAGGCAGTGGCCAACAAAGTAGACAAAGTCAGTTGGCTAGTTGATGGCATCCAGACTTTGTCATCGGCCACCACAGAATTGGCACAATGGAAACAACAGAGTAACCACAGGGGCAGAGATGGAGGTCACACACGAGCCCAACAGGAATCTATTACCGCCACTTCAGGATGTCCAACCTGTTAGCACCATAGACTTATGTTGAGCCTCCAATATGATACTTTTCCTTGAGGAGACAGATGGGCCACTTGGTAACAGTTGACTTCATTTGGGTCACTTTCACTCTGGAAAACCCAGCAGTTCATTCTCACAGAAACAGATACTCATCCCACATATATAGTTTTCCCTTTCCTGTCTGCAGAACCTCAGCCAGCTCTGCTATCCAAGGGCTTACAAAATGCCTGATACACAAGGATGCAGTCCCATATAATGTAGCATCTGACCAGGATGCTTCATTTCACAGCACCAGAGGTAAGCGAGTGAGCCCATGATCATGGGATCCACTGGTTATATTACACACTGTACTGTTCAGAATGTAACTGGCCATCATAGAGCAACGGGATTGCCTGCTAAAGGTACAGCTGAAATGCCAGCTCAGAGGCAAGACTCTGCAAGGACGGAATGCCATCATCTAGGATTCGGTATACACACTGATTCAGACACCTCTGTATGGTACTGTGCTCCCCACAGGAAGAGTACAGGGGTCTGTGAACCAAGAAGTGGAGGCAGGAGTGATCCCACCTGCCATTATTCCCGGTGACCCAGTGGGGGACTTTGTGCTTTCCATCCCTTCAACTTTGGGCTCTGCTTGATTAGGATGTCCCAAAGGGGGCACACTCTTGCCACCCCAACCCCCTTCAGAGGATACAGCAACACACCACTTGGACTATCTGTGCTTCCTGTGTCTTGGGTTCAGCAGGCAAATAGAGTAGCGACCATCTTACAGTGGGGATTGATCCTACTCAGCAAGAGGAGGTAAGGATGCTCTTACATGGTGGCAGGGGGTGGGGCCAGGGAGGAATATACATGAAACCCAGATGATATGCTTGGGCACCTCATGGTACTCCCTTGTCCAGAGGAGACTGCGAATAGATGAGTGCGTCAACCTCAGTCTGCGAAGGGAATAGTTACCAGGGCTTAGACTCCTCAGGAATAAGGGTTTAGGTCATACCACTGGGCAAGCCATGGAGCCAGCAGAGATAGGAGCTGCAGGTGAAGAGAATTTAGAGAGGACAGAGGAAGAGGAAGAGGAAGAAAACAAGGACCATTTGCAGTCCCAAGTCCCACTGCAGAAACAGGGGCTGTAGTTCATCACATTAGTGCTCCCTCAAGAGGGAAGACCCACTAGAACCCTTGACTAACTGCTCCCTGAACCTGTATGGAGAAGTGAATTTGTGTCAACCATGGAGGGAAAGCCCTTGACTACTTAGAACCATTTCTCCATAAACCCTGCCCAAGTCCCTTCAATCAGGATTACAGAGATTTAACTCTGACCTGAGGTCTTAATGGTCAAGCACATGGAGAATCTGCCTTCCATCCATCTCCACTACTACCACCATAGAAATGAAGTTTTGACCTCCTAGTTTGCTTTGCCTCAGTCTCCTTAATATCATCCAGAGGCAGAGCATTGCTCTTGTGCCATTTACTTCAGCTCTCTTGTCTTTCTTTTCCAATGATTCTCTTCAACACTGACTCAGAGTTTCTGCATATTTTATCCTAAATTATTCTGACTGTGGAAAACACATATGGAGGTAAAACTGCCTACATAGCCTTCAGAGTCAGGTGAGCTAAGTATTTAGTAGGCATCACTGTTTAGATAGATTCATATGGAACAGCAAGGGACTAAGGAGGGTCATGCATATTTCCTAAAGCCTCAATGGACATATACTTTCTCACACTATTCACAGGTTCATAATATCATAGCTAGGATCCACCTTTACTCCAGTTTATCTTTAGGTTTCAATGTAACAGCCACCCAGAGGCACTTGAAACCATGTGGCTGCTGCCACGTGTAGTTCATCTTGCATACGTGGCAGTGATATATGAGCTAGAGCCTAGGTTCTCCAGCCCACCCTCTCCAAGGCCATTTGTGACTCCTGCCACCTGCTTCCAGACAGAAACTGTATCTATGCGTATAAGTGTATTTTTATCAAGGAAGGGGATATTTACTTGGATCACCCTCTATGGAAGTGAAGCGGTTTCTCATGGTATTGCTGCATTTCGAGGTCTGAATGCTAAGGCTAATTCTCCCTAGTACAGAGCAAGCACCTCTGATTGCCTCCTAAAAACTAGAGAAAAGGCAGTGGCTGTCCAAATTCGATGCAACTTACCTACACGTGAGTGAAGACGCATTTGGTAGCTTTAGTGTTGGATATCAGGGAGCACTCAGCAGGAAGTCACGTTACGGGATATGACGCTAGAGTCTGAAAAGAGGAAAAAGACAAAACGGTAATGAAATATGGAGAGAGGTTCAAAACGCGGGCAGTCCCAACAACCGAACACACATTCTTTTTCAAACGCACAAGAACATTTACCAAAATTTCCCACATACTGGTTCGTCAAAGTTTCAACAAATTTCAAAGGGTGAAAATCATTCAGAGTGTGATCTCTGACTACAGTGATCTTAAGCCAGAAATCAGTAACAAAAGGATTATTAGAAAGTTCGCAACTGATTGAATATTAAGCAATACAATTCTAAATAATCCATGAGTCAAAGAAGAAATCACAATGGAAATGATAAAACATTTGAACTAATGATAAAGACACTGTATATCAAACTTGATGGGTGTAGCTAGAGCAGTGGATAGAGTGGAAACTATAGCTTTAAATACATGTAGTAGGAAAGACAGGCTGCAAATCAGTGATCTATGTTTCCATTTCAAAGAGTTAAAGAAAAACAACAAATCAAATCCAGAGAAAGTAGAAGGAAGGAAAATACTAGAGCTCAGGACAAAAATCTGAGAATAAAACAGAGCATAATCAACGAAGCCAAAAGTTGGTTCTTTGACAAGATTCGTGCAATTGATACGCTAGAGGATGTCACGCAGCTTTCCAAGCCCAGGGGCCAGAGAAGAACATCTAAGTTTAGGTAATGCTAAGCTCACAAAAGGGAGTCGAATGGATAGCGAACAGCACCCAAGCTAACCTATCAGTGCATGTTAGCTGCCAACTTGTGTAGTCAGAGTGTGGTCCACGAGTGGTTGGCCAAGCTCTATGCACTGAGGTGTGAATAGGAGATCAGCAGCCAGCAGGGAATCAGCTCCTGAGCTGAACAACCATCTCACAGAAGCAGAATCTGTGAGGGTGTCTGTAGCAGACTCTTCCCTCATCTATGCTCGGGAAGTGTTTTACAGCCAGCATCAGAGGAAAATGCTCTTATTAATTCCAGGAGTAGTAATCAGGTTTGTGTTGGTATTCTCTGTGTCTGGAATGGGTACAATTGCTGTACTTTCACCTCCCTTGCCAGGACTCAAAGACTGGAGTAAAAACTCCACAGCAACAGTCAACGTGTGCACCTCCCAACCAGCAGCTGTCCAAGCATGTACCAAGAGAAGATCATGAGCTACTCATGCTCAGACCACACAATGACAGTGTAATCATGTCCTGAGGTTTCAAACAGACACAATAAGAAGCCAAATACTTTTGGAGGTCATGGTGTAAATCAAAGGATGGGGCTTAAAGAAGGTAACTCCCCTTCCTGTGTTCATATCTACGTATCAGTAAGGATGCACTGGACTGCAAGTAACAGAAAATTGGTCTCAAACTGATTTTAAAAATGAGAAAATATATTAGTCCAATTACAAGCGTCCAGAGGCAGGATGGACTCCAAGCACATGATGTCGCATCTCCAGCTCGATTTGGCTCTGTCCCCCTCTGTGAAATGGCCAGAACAACTCCAGGCACAACATGCAGACACAACAAAGGGCAAACCAAGAGGGGATTCTCTCTCCATGTAGTCTTTGTAGTCCCCCTGGCAGAATTTCTTCCTACGTTTCATCAGCCCAGACTGGGCCCTATATCCTTTTTGAAATTAATTACTGATATGGGATTGCCGTGATTGGTTCAGGCCAATTTAAAACACATTTTATTGGGGTGCCTGGGTGGCTCAGTTGGTTAAACATCCGACTCTTGATTTCAGTTCAGCTCATGATCTCACAGTTGGTGGGACTGAGCCCCACGTCGGAATTAGCCGTGACAGCACAGAGCCTGCTTGGGATTCTCTCTCTGCCCCTTCCCTGCTCATGTGTGCATGTGTGCTTGCTTGCTCGCTTGCTCTCTCTCCCTCTCTCAAAATAAACTTAAAAAAACATTTTATTGAAGTATAAGATACCTAAAAACATGTGTATTTCTTTTTACAAACTCATTATTGAGTTATTGAGGATCCACATATCTAACTAGATATGTGTTCCATCTAACTAGAAGTAGATAAGGGCTTTTAACCTTGTTTGTACCATGGGCTCCCTTGGCAGTGTGGGCTCCTTGGCCTAAGGACCCCTTCTAGGACTATTTTTAAATGTATAAAATAACATGTGTAGGATTACCGAGGAGTCCAGTTACTTGGATATGACATCATTATAATTTTAATGCATTCATTCAGGTTAATTAAGATTAATCTGGTCATTCAATAAATTTATGACATAGTATGTGTGCTTCTTTATTAATAAATAATACAATCTAGTGGCAGGCATAATTACTACAATAATTCCGAATTGCTGACTAGCATAAAGGATTCAAATAATAACAAAATCATAGGTCCTGCTAATACACTACTGTGGTTTCTTACCTACATTTATTATTGAAGGAAAAGCTACATTTCAGTTAAAAGTCAGTGGAAATAAAGAGGTGTTTTTTTTTTTCCATGCAGTCATAGTCTCCTTAAATTCTATCTAAGGACCAATTAAGTGTCAGTAGATCCAAGGTTAAGAACACCTGAACTATAGACTCATCAGTTGAAGTGGTCTGGATGTTGGATGGTTGAACACCATGACCCACACCAGTACATGAAAGAAACTGGAGCTCTGGGTTTTGCAGATTCATTTTTCATTCATTCAGCAATTATTTATCACATAGGCATTATGTGTTGGGCACCATGCTACGTACAGGTATGCAGTGGCGAATTAAGAGACATAATCTCTCCCATCGTATAGTTTTTAGGCCAGTGGACAGGAGAGAGAATAAAGAAGTAAAGAGAGATGAAGATTCAGAGAGAGGGCAAGTTGGCCATTTGAGCTGGAATCCAGAGGTCTGGTTCAAACCAAAGGATGGGCAAGTCTCCAGTTGAGTTTTTTTAAACAAGTAATTGCTAAGAATTTCTCCTGAGCAATACAGACTTTCCAGTGGGGATACTCTGGACCCCTGGTGAACCCACCCCTGGAGTAGTCCCGACTGTCTTCAGTGTGGTGGCTCATCCCATCTGATATCGTCCAATAAAGATCCCTATGACTTGCCTTGCCGTGTTGGTGTTCTCCACCAAAGCTTTCTGCCAAAGCCAGAGGTTCATCTTTCAGTGAATACATAAGAATACATTATGTCTCCAACCTGCAGTATCAGTGACAGTATCAGTTACGGTATCAGTGACGGCATTTCAGGAGACACCACACTGCCCCCAAAAAAACAAAGCTTCATTTTTTCCTTTTTCTTTCATTATAAAATATTTCTTGAGCACCCGCTGGATAATAAGCATGATGCTGGGAGCAAGGGCCACAGAGACTAATAAGACATGGCCCTACTGCCAAGCAAACAACACTCTAGTGGAGGGAGATGGGCATATAAACCAGTAAATGCCAGTTGGCGCTCCAGCTGCTAGAGCAAAAGTCTCTGAGAGTTGCAGGGGGATACAAAGCCTGAATGGGGCAGTTCTACCAGGTCTGGAGTGAGGAGCGGGGCAGGCAGGAAGAGTTTCATTAAGAAGTCAATTCTTAAGCTTTCTGTTGGAAGAGGGGTAAGTAGAATGTTGCCAGGTGATCAAGGAAGAAGGGACTTTCTCGGCTAGGCAGTCAACAGCTACCATGGCCTGGCTCTATCCACAGGAGCCATGAATTCCCAGTCGAAGCACCAAGGAGGTGGTCCTAAAATTAGAAGCAACCAACATTTAACCTTGCTTTCCTTACTTTTCTTCAATGGTGTTTGGAAACGTGTGGTAGAAAGACGTTCAGATAGGGAAAAGACATGAAGTCAGAACTAGGCAAGCAAGCAAGAATCAGAAACAGCTTGATAGAGCAAGGAAAGGAAAGGAAGTTAGTATTTCCATGTTATGTAAGGGAGTATTTTTTTTAGGTCCTCAAATCGTCATGAGTGAATCAAGTTTTACATCTCCTTATACTGGGTCATGTGGTTCTAAACCTTGGCTGCAAAGCAGAATCACCTAGAGTTTTTAAAATGACCAATTTCTAGGATACATCCCAAACAATTAAATCAGTACCTTTAGGGGTGGGACACATGCACCTGTCATTTTTAAAGCTCCCCAAGATGCAGCCCAAGTTGAGAACTAGTACCTTATGATCAAGGGTCAGTCAAAAAAGCCTGTAGAGGGGCAGAGAGTAAATATTTGGGGCTTTGCAGGCCAGACCATCTGTCATGACCACTCAACTCTGCCAATGCAGTGGGAAAGTAGCCACAGACAACACATAAATGAACGGTGCGGCCGTGTGCCAAGAAAACTTGATTTATGGACACTGAAATTTTGAATTTCATATCCTTTTTAGGTGTCATGAAATATTTGTCTTTTGACTTTTTTGCATCCATTTAAAAATGTAAAAACCATTCTTAGCTTTACTGGCCGTACAAAAACAGTAGGCTGGTGGATTTGGCTCACCAGAATAGCTGGCTGTTTCCTGCTATCGGCAACAGGAGATACCAGAACAAGGAGAGCAAAATGGGAAGCTTCCATCGCCCCCTTGGTGAAATGTCAATTTGAAAATAAAGCACCTTCCCACAGGCTGAGCATTTCTGTCTTCATCCCAATTGTGTCTCTGAAAATTCAAGCTTAATACTACACACACACTGCTAAAATTACATCTCGCTGCTCTCTAAAAACATACAGGTGGACAAAATATACAAAAACAAGTTTTCAAAATATGACTCTGTAATCCTATGTGATATCCACTTTCAAATTGCCAATATTGCAACCCGCCCTGCAATTTCATCAAACTGGCAGAAACAATTGGATGGGGCTGGAAAGCGATGGCTTGCCAAATGTCTCTTGAGCCAGCGGGGGCAGGAAACAGCCTTGCTGATGAGGCTTCAGCTGGGTGAATGCGCACACGGCTATAACCAACCTGTTCTCAACCAAGTAATTACCTTCTCCTGGGGAGAGAGTGGTATTAAAAAACTGCAGAAAGATTGCACACTCTGTTAGGGGAGGAAGAAGGGGACAGAGAAAGAGAATGGGAGAAAAAGAAGAGAGGGCTACAGAGGAAATAAATTCCTGCAAGATAAAAAGAAGAGGGATGTGGAGAGAATCACTAAAATCCCATCTGGGAAAAATCGTCCAGGAGATGGGAAAGGAAACTAAAGGGCTGGCAGGTGAACAAGCCTGGCTTTTAATGGCTTAATAATAGGGATGTTTGGTAACCAATGAGGTGAATGCACAAGTGACATAAACCAGCAGGGGGTCTTGCAGGGGACCCAGCACATACTAATTGAAGGACATTTCATACAGGGTAATGGCAGAAAGATAGGGCTGCGGCTGAATCCACTTCCCTTCATTCACAAAGGATGAGCTGGCAGAATTTAATAGCTTGGCACTGTCATTTGACTGAAGCAGCAGATGGAAAAAGTCTTCTTTTTAATGTGGGAACCAGTTGAGGGAAGGAAGCAAGAAAGGAAGGAAGGAAATGAGGAAGGGAGAGAGGGAAAAGAGAAAGAGGGAAGCAAACAAATGAAGTGTTAATGAGAGACCCCGTGGTTATGATTCAGGGAGCTATTATCTGCCATTCATTACAAAATACCCTCTCGATGCAGCTGATCACCAGGTCCCCTTCTCAAACTTTGATATGCAAACAAATCACCCCAGGAGCTCTTTAAAAGGCAGACTTTGACTCAGTAGGGCTGGGATGGGGCCTGAGATTGTGAAATTTCCAGCAAACTTCTGGTAATGTTGCCGCGTTCCAAGGACCACACTTTGAGTAGTAAGGCTCAAGGTACAGTAGCCTCTGGTCACAGGTGGCTGTTGAGCACTTCAATATGCCTCATCCAGGGCGCCTGGCTCAGTTGATGAAGCGTGCAACTCTTGATATTAGGGTTGTGGGTTCCAACCCTGTGTTGGGTGTAGCGATTACTTAAAGATAAAATCTTTGGGGTGCCTGGGTGGCTCAGTTGGTTAAGCGCTGACTTCGGCTGAGGTCATGATCTCATGGTTCGTGGGTTCCAGCTCCGCATCGGCCTCTGTGCTGACAGCTCAGAGCCTGGAGCTTGTTTGGATTCTGTGTCTCCCTCTCTCTCTGCCCCTTCCCTGCTCGCTTGCGCTTTTGTTCTCGCTCTCTCCCTCTCTCTCTCAAAAATAAACATTAAAAAAAATTAAAGATAAAATCTTTAATAAAAAATATGCCTGATCCAAGTTAAGCTGTGTAGATTCCAAAGACCAAGTAAAAAGATTCTAAAATACGTCATCAGTAATTCTTACGCTGATCACATTTTGAAATGATACTGTTTTAGATATACTGGATTAAATAAAATGTGTAATTATAATTAATTTCACCTACTTCTTTTTCACTTTTGTAAATTTGGTTTCTTGAAAACTTAAAAACCATGCCCGGGGCTCACGCTATATTTCTACTGGACAGCACTAAAGCTTTAGGCTCTTTCTATTCACTCTCTCCTCTGGTTTACGTTATAAAAACTGTTTTTGAGCAGTTTGCATGGTTAAGGTACAAGCGATTTACAATACACCTCATCTCTTTTTCTCTTTTCTTTTCTCCTTCCTATATGCTCGCAGATCCTGTTCCCTCAGTTCTCACCAGGAAAATATAAGGAAATCTCAGGCACCTTAAGAAAGGGTGCCCGTGAGCTCATTGCCCCACACTAACTCACTCCTCATGCAAACATTTACTTCAGCAAAGCCCCTGGCTCATTCACTGAACCAACACTGGCAAGGATAAGACACAGATGCTGCACTCAAGTTCACAGTCCAGAGGAGCAGAAAGGCAGGTAAATACAGACATATACTACAGTTTCTGGGGGCTATAATAGAAGTATATACAAGTGGCACAGTCGAGAACATGATCTAAGCTAGTTCCATTGGCCAGAACTTTCTTCTTTTCTGGATATTAGCTATGCGACCTTAGGCAACTCCCCTGAGCTCTTGCATCTGTTTAATGGGAGTAATACTAGTGACCTACCTCCACATGTTGGTTTGAAAGTTAAATGAGTTCATAATTATAAAGTACTTAGGTCAGTGTTTGACACATGGTAAGCTCCATATACATGTTAACTAAATAAATAGGCTTGACTGACCATTGTCAATCAGTTGACATATGTTTTGAGGCATAAATAATCTATAATTATGATCCCATCCCATCCCAACGGCCTTCTGAAATTCAGTACTGAGATGCTGCAAAGGACCCAAATGGACAGATAACTTGCAGGTGATTCATACGACTGAATACTATCAACAACAAAAAAGGAAATACATTACTGCTACTCACGACACTGTAGATAAGCCTCACAGACCTAACTTGAGCAAAAGAAGCCAGACACAAGAGTATATGCTGTGTGCTTCCATTTATATAAAGTTTAAAAATATGCAAAACTAACCTATGGTAACAGATTATCTTTACTTTGAGAATGTTGGTAATGACTGGGAAGAGCTACAAAGCAAAAGGAAGAAGCATTTAAGAAGCATTTTGCTGGGTGCTGGTTACATGGCTGTGCTCACTTTGTTAAAAGTTAGTGTGCTATACACCTGAAAGTTTTAGGCCTTACCTTATGCATATTATCTTACCATTTAAGCAAAAGGAAGAAGCTGCAGAAGAGTCTTCTAAAGAGTTTCATTTGGAAAATCCAGCCATGAACCTCTGCGTACAAAGATATCAAACCTACTTAACAGTGAGAGGTGAATCCAAACACTTTTATAAAATTATGCCATTCACTTTGCTTCTGCTCCAATTCTTTTGATCTCTGACCCAGAATTAAGTCCTTCCTAGTGTAGGAGAAATGGGTAAGTTGGGTAAGAAGATTAGAGAAGATGTAGGAAAATCAGAAGAGGGCAGAGACCCAGAAGGGCCCCAGGAGCCCCCAGAAGTGGTGAAAAGCAGCCTCCATGGGTCAGAGAATACAGCATCCGGAGAACAACTGGCCAAGCGGTTCACTTCAGGACTCCTTGTGAAGCTGAGCCTTCTTTGTCCTTAAGGTTTTCCTAAACACTCTCCTACTGAGAGCTTTACCTGAAAGTTTTCTCCAGTTCCCTGTGGGACTTTGCAAATTCTTTCCTCATTACATTTTTAAGAAGCACTAGAAGTGTTGCAAGAGGATGGGGTTGGCTACATCACATGTTGTCTTGTATT